>NW_028253994.1:0-49055 GCF_964263255.1 Lissotriton vulgaris
TTTAGCTCTAACACTGATGATCCACCTACAAATGTGAACTGACGTTCAAAAATAAAACATTTGAAAACTGACCATTTTCCACATTTCTGAAGCATGACGTAATGGGGGGGTGTTATCTCTTTTGTCGAAAATCAGCCGTTTTTGCTCGAACATTAAATGCCTCCAAATGGTATTTAATTAACTTCCCGGGGTGAAGAAACCCTTTTTGAGAACTCAGAGTGAGTAAATTGGCCATTTTCATGCACTTTTAACCATTCCATAAATCTTGTGTTTTGGGCCCCTGGAAGCATGAAAATCACTTTAAACATGCTAATTTTAGCTCTAACACTGATGATCCACCTACAAATGTGAACTGACGTTCAAAAATAAAACATTTGAAAACGGACCATTTTCCACATTTCTGAAGCATGACGTAATGGGGGGGTGTTATCTCTTTTGTCGAAAATCAGCCGTTTTTGATCGAACATTAAATGCCTCCAAATGGTATTTAATTAACTTCCCGAGCCCCTGGAAGCATGAAAATCACTTTAAACATGCTAATTTTAGCTCTAACACTGATGATCCACCTACAAATGTGAACTGACGTTCAAAAATAAAACATTTGAAAACGGACCATTTTCCACATTTCTGAAGCATGACGTAATGGGGGGGTGTTATCTCTTTTGTCGAAAATCAGCCGTTTTTGCTCAAACATTAAATGCCTCCAAATGGTATTTAATTAACTTCCCGGGGTGAAGAAACCCTTTTTGAGAACTCAGAGTGAGTAAATTGGCCATTTTCATGCACTTTTAACCATTCCATAAATCTTGTGTTTTGGGCCCCTGGAAGCATGAAAATCACTTTAAACATGCTAATTTTAGCTCTAACACTGATGATCCACCTACAAATGTGAACTGACGTTCAAAAATAAAACATTTGAAAACGGACCATTTTCCACATTTCTGAAGCATGACGTAATGGGGGGGTGTTATCTCTTTTGTCGAAAATCAGCCGTTTTTGCTCGAACATTAAATGCCTCCAAATGGTATTTAATTAACTTCCCGGGGTGAAGAAACCCTTTTTGAGAACTCAGAGTGAGTAAATTGGCCATTTTCATGCACTTTTAACCATTCCATAAATCTTGTGTTTTGGGCCCCTGGAAGCATGAAAATCACTTTAAACATGCTAATTTTAGCTCTAACACTGATGATCCACCTACAAATGTGAACTGACGTTCAAAAATAAAACATTTGAAAACGGACCATTTTCCACATTTCTGAAGCATGACGTAATGGGGGGGTGTTATCTCTTTTGTCGAAAATCAGCCGTTTTTGCTCGAACATTAAATGCCTCCAAATGGTATTTAATTAACTTCCCGAGCCCCTGGAAGCATGAAAATCACTTTAAACATGCTAATTTTAGCTCTAACACTGATGATCCACCTACAAATGTGAACTGACGTTCAAAAATAAAACATTTGAAAACGGACCATTTTCCACATTTCTGAAGCATGACGTAATGGGGGGGTGTTATCTCTTTTGTCGAAAATCAGCCGTTTTTGCTCGAACATTAAATGCCTCCAAATGGTATTTAATTAACTTCCCGAGCCCCTGGAAGCATGAAAATCACTTTAAACATGCTAATTTTAGCTCTAACACTGATGATCCACCTACAAATGTGAACTGACGTTCAAAAATAAAACATTTGAAAACGGACCATTTTCCACATTTCTGAAGCATGACGTAATGGGGGGGTGTTATCTCTTTTGTCGAAAATCAGCCGTTTTTGCTCGAACATTAAATGCCTCCAAATGGTATTTAATTAACTTCCCGAGCCCCTGGAAGCATTAAAATCACTTTAAACATGCTAATTTTAGCTCTAACACTGATGATCCACCTACAAATGTGAACTGACGTTCAAAAATAAAACATTTGAAAACGGACCATTTTCCACATTTCTGAAGCATGACGTAATGGGGGGGTGTTATCTCTTTTGTCGAAAATCAGCCGTTTTTGCTCGAACATTAAATGCCTCCAAATGGTATTTAATTAACTTCCCGGGGTGAAGAAACCCTTTTTGAGAACTCAGAGTGAGTAAATTGGCCATTTTCATGCACTTTTAACCATTCCATAAATCTTGTGTTTTGGGCCCCTGGAAGCATGAAAATCACTTTAAACATGCTAATTTTAGCTGTAACACTGATGATCCACCTACAAATGTGAACTGACGTTCAAAAATAAAACATTTGAAAACGGACCATTTTCCACATTTCTGAAGCATGACGTAATGGGGGGGTGTTATCTCTTTTGTCGAAAATCAGCCGTTTTTGCTCGAACATTAAATGCCTCCAAATGGTATTTAATTAACTTCCCGAGCCCCTGGAAGCATGAAAATCACTTTAAACATGCTAATTTTAGCTCTAACACTGATGATCCACCTACAAATGTGAACTGACGTTCAAAAATAAAACATTTGAAAACGGACCATTTTCCACATTTCTGAAGCATGACGTAATGGGGGGGTGTTATCTCTTTTGTCGAAAATCAGCCGTTTTTGCTCGAACATTAAATGCCTCCAAATGGTATTTAATTAACTTCCCGAGCCCCTGGAAGCATGAAAATCACTTTAAACATGCTAATTTTAGCTCTAACACTGATGATCCACCTACAAATGTGAACTGACGTTCAAAAATAAAACATTTGAAAACGGACCATTTTCCACATTTCTGAAGCATGACGTAATGGGGGGGTGTTATCTCTTTTGTCGAAAATCAGCTGTTTTTGCTCGAACATTAAATGCCTCCAAATGGTATTTAATTAACTTCCCGGGGTGAAGGAACCCTTTTTGAGAACTCAGAGTGAGTAAATTGGCCATTTTCATGCACTTTTAACCATTCCATAAATCTTGTGTTTTGGGCCCCTGGAAGCATGAAAATCACTTTAAACATGCTAATTTTAGCTCTAACACTGATGATCCACCTACAAATGTGAACTGACGTTCAAAAATAAAACATTTGAAAACGGACCATTTTCCACATTTCTGAAGCATGACGTAATGGGGGGGTGTTATCTCTTTTGTCGAAAATCAGCCGTTTTTGCTCGAACATTAAATGCCTCCAAATGGTATTTAATTAACTTCCCGAGCCCCTGGAAGCATGAAAATCACTTTAAACATGCTAATTTTAGCTCTAACACTGATGATCCACCTACAAATGTGAACTGACGTTCAAAAATAAAACATTTGAAAACGGACCATTTTCCACATTTCTGAAGCATGACGTAATGGGGGGGTGTTATCTCTTTTGTCGAAAATCAGCCGTTTTTGATCGAACATTAAATGCCTCCAAATGGTATTTAATTAACTTCCCGAGCCCCTGGAAGCATGAAAATCACTTTAAACATGCTAATTTTAGCTCTAACACTGATGATCCACCTACAAATGTGAACTGACGTTCAAAAATAAAACATTTGAAAACGGACCATTTTCCACATTTCTGAAGCATGACGTAATGGGGGGGTGTTATCTCTTTTGTCAAAAATCAGCCGTTTTTGCTCGAACATTAAATGCCTCCAAATGGTATTTAATTAACTTCCCTGGGTGAAGAAATCCTTTTTGAGAACTCAGAGTGAGTAAATTGGCCATTTTCATGCACTTTTAACCATTCCATAAATCTTGTGTTTTGGGCCCCTGGAAGCATGAAAATCACTTTAAATATGCTAATTTTAGCTCTAACACTGATGATCCACCTACAAATGTGAACTGACGTTCAAAAATAAAACATTTGAAAACGGACCATTTTCCACATTTCTGAAGCATGACGTAATGGGGGGGTGTTATCTCTTTTGTCGAAAATCAGCCGTTTTTGCTCGAACATTAAATGCCTCCAAATGGTATTTAATTAACTTCCCGAGCCCCTGGAAGCATGAAAATCACTTTAAACATGCTAATTTTAGCTCTAACACTGATGATCCACCTACAAATGTGAACTGACGTTCAAAAATAAAACATTTGAAAACGGACCATTTTCCACATTTCTGAAGCATGACGTAATGGGGGGGTGTTATCTCTTTTGCCGAAAATCAGCCGTTTTTGCTCGAACATTAAATGCCTCCAAATGGTATTTAATTAACTTCCCGGGGTGAAGAAACCCTTTTTGAGAACTCAGAGTGAGTAAATTGGCCATTTTCATGCACTTTTAACCATTCCATAAATCTTGTGTTTTGGGCCCCTGGAAGCATGAAAATCACTTTAAACATGCTAATTTTAGCTCTAACACTGATGATCCACCTACAAATGTGAACTGACGTTCAAAAATAAAACATTTGAAAACGGACCATTTTCCACATTTCTGAAGCATGACGTAATGGGGGGGTGTTATCTCTTTTGTCGAAAATCAGCCGTTTTTGCTCGAACATTAAATGCCTCCAAATGGTATTTAATTAACTTCCCGAGCCCCTGGAAGCATGAAAATCACTTTAAACATGCTAATTTTAGCTCTAACACTGATGATCCACCTACAAATGTGAACTGACGTTCAAAAATAAAACATTTGAAAACGGACCATTTTCCACATTTCTGAAGCATGACGTAATGGGGGGGTGTTATCTCTTTTGTCGAAAATCAGCCGTTTTTGCTCGAACATTAAATGCCTCCAAATGGTATTTAATTAACTTCCCGAGCCCCTGGAAGCATGAAAATCACTTTAAACATGCTAATTTTAGCTCTAACACTGATGATCCACCTACAAATGTGAACTGACGTTCAAAAATAAAACATTTGAAAACGGACCATTTTCCACATTTCTGAAGCATGACGTAATGGGGGGGTGTTATCTCTTTTGTCGAAAATCAGCCGTTTTTGCTCGAACATTAAATGCCTCCAAATGGTATTTAATTAACTTCCCGGGGTGAAGAAACCCTTTTTGAGAACTCAGAGTGAGTAAATTGGCCATTTTCATGCACTTTTAACCATTCCATAAATCTTGTGTTTTGGGCCCCTGGAAGCATGAAAATCACTTTAAACATGCTAATTTTAGCTCTAACACTGATGATCCACCTACAAATGTGAACTGACGTTCAAAAATAAAACATTTGAAAACGGACCATTGTCCACATTTCTGAAGCATGACGTAATGGGGGGGTGTTATCTCTTTTGTCGAAAATCAGCCGTTTTTGCTCGAACATTAAATGCCTCCAAATGGTATTTAATTAACTTCCCGAGCCCCTGGAAGCATGAAAATCACTTTAAACATGCTAATTTTAGCTCTAACACTGATGATCCACCTACAAATGTGAACTGACGTTCAAAAATAAAACATTTGAAAACGGACCATTTTCCACATTTCTGAAGCATGACGTAATGGGGGGGTGTTATCTCTTTTGTCGAAAATCAGCCGTTTTTGATCGAACATTAAATGCCTCCAAATGGTATTTAATTAACTTCCCGAGCCCCTGGAAGCATGAAAATCACTTTAAACATGCTAATTTTAGCTCTAACACTGATGATCCACCTACAAATGTGAACTGACGTTCAAAAATAAAACATTTGAAAACGGACCATTTTCCACATTTCTGAAGCATGACGTAATGGGGGGGTGTTATCTCTTTTGTCGAAAATCAGCCGTTTTTGCTCGAACATTAAATGCCTCCAAATGGTATTTAATTAACTTCCCGGGGTGAAGAAACCCTTTTTGAGAACTCAGAGTGAGTAAATTGGCCATTTTCATGCACTTTTAACCATTCCATAAATCTTGTGTTTTGGGCCCCTGGAAGCATGAAAATCACTTTAAACATGCTAATTTTAGCTCTAACACTGATGATCCACCTACAAATGTGAACTGACGTTCAAAAATAAAACATTTGAAAACGGACCATTTTCCACATTTCTGAAGCATGACGTAATGGGGGGGTGTTATCTCTTTTGTCAAAAATCAGCCGTTTTTGCTCGAACATTAAATGCCTCCAAATGGTATTTAATTAACTTCCCGGGGTGAAGAAACCCTTTTTGAGAACTCAGAGTGAGTAAATTGGCCATTTTCATGCACTTTTAACCATTCCATAAATCTTGTGTTTTGGGCCCCTGGAAGCATGAAAATCACTTTAAACATGCTAATTTTAGCTCTAACACTGATGATCCACCTACAAATGTGAACTGACGTTCAAAAATAAAACATTTGAAAACGGACCATTTTCCACATTTCTGAAGCATGACGTAATGGGGGGGTGTTATCTCTTTTGTCGAAAATCAGCCGTTTTTGCTCGAACATTAAATGCCTCCAAATGGTATTTAATTAACTTCCCGAGCCCCTGGAAGCATGAAAATCACTTTAAACATGCTAATTTTAGCTCTAACACTGATGATCCACCTACAAATGTGAACTGACGTTCAAAAATAAAACATTTGAAAACGGACCATTTTCCACATTTCTGAAGCATGACGTAATGGGGGGGTGTTATCTCTTTTGTCGAAAATCAGCCGTTTTTGCTCGAACATTAAATGCCTCCAAATGGTATTTAATTAACTTCCCGGGGTGAAGAAACCCTTTTTGAGAACTCAGAGTGAGTAAATTGGCCATTTTCATGCACTTTTAACCATTCCATAAATCTTGTGTTTTGGGCCCCTGGAAGCATGAAAATCGCTTTAAACATGCTAATTTTAGCTCTAACACTGATGATCCACCTACAAATGTGAACTGACGTTCAAAAATAAAACATTTGAAAACGGACCATTTTCCACATTTCTGAAGCATGACGTAATGGGGGGGTGTTATCTCTTTTGTCGAAAATCAGCCGTTTTTGCTCGAACATTAAATGCCTCCAAATGGTATTTAATTAACTTCCCGAGCCCCTGGAAGCATGAAAATCACTTTAAACATGCTAATTTTAGCTCTAACACTGATGATCCACCTACAAATGTGAACTGACGTTCAAAAATAAAACATTTGAAAACGGACCATTTTCCACATTTCTGAAGCATGACGTAATGGGGGGGTGTTATCTCTTTTGTCGAAAATCAGCCGTTTTTGCTCGAACATTAAATGCCTCCAAATGGTATTTAATTAACTTCCCGAGCCCCTGGAAGCATGAAAATCACTTTAAACATGCTAATTTTAGCTCTAACACTGATGATCCACCTACAAATGTGAACTGACGTTCAAAAATAAAACATTTGAAAACGGACCATTTTCCACATTTCTGAAGCATGACGTAATGGGGGGGTGTTATCTCTTTTGTCGAAAATCAGCCGTTTTTGCTCGAACATTAAATGCCTCCAAATGGTATTTAATTAACTTCCCGGGGTGAAGAAACCCTTTTTGAGAACTCAGAGTGAGTAAATTGGCCATTTTCATGCACTTTTAACCATTCCATAAATCTTGTGTTTTGGGCCCCTGGAAGCATGAAAATCACTTTAAACATGCTAATTTTAGCTCTAACACTGATGATCCACCTACAAATGTGAACTGACGTTCAAAAATAAAACATTTGAAAACGGACCATTTTCCACATTTCTGAAGCATGACGTAATGGGGGGGTGTTATCTCTTTTGTCGAAAATCAGCCGTTTTTGCTCGAACATTAAATGCCTCCAAATGGTATTTAATTAACTTCCCGAGCCCCTGGAAGCATGAAAATCACTTTAAACATGCTAATTTTAGCTCTAACACTGATGATCCACCTACAAATATGAACTGACGTTCAAAAATAAAACATTTGAAAACGGACCATTTTCCACATTTCTGAAGCATGACGTAATGGGGGGGGTGTTATCTCTTTTGTCGAAAATCAACCGTTTTTGATCGAACATTAAATGCCTCCAAATGGTATTTAATTAACTTCCCGAGCCCCTGGAAGCATGAAAATCACTTTAAACATGCTAATTTTAGCTCTAACACTGATGATCCACCTACAAATGTGAACTGACGTTCAAAAATAAAACATTTGAAAACGGACCATTTTCCACATTTCTGAAGCATGACGTAATGGGGGGGTGTTATCTCTTTTGTCGAAAATCAGCCGTTTTTGCTCGAACATTAAATGCCTCCAAATGGTATTTAATTAACTTCCCGGGGTGAAGAAACCCTTTTTGAGAACTCAGAGTGAGTAAATTGGCCATTTTCATGCACTTTTAACCATTCCATAAATCTTGTGTTTTGGGCCCCTGGAAGCATGAAAATCACTTTAAACATGCTAATTTTAGCTCTAACACTGATGATCCACCTACAAATGTGAACTGACGTTCAAAAATAAAACATTTGAAAACGGACCATTTTCCACATTTCTGAAGCATGACGTAATGGGGGGGTGTTATCTCTTTTGTCGAAAATCAGCCGTTTTTGCTCGAACATTAAATGCCTCCAAATGGTATTTAATTAACTTCCCGAGCCCCTGGAAGCATGAAAATCACTTTAAACATGCTAATTTTAGCTCTAACACTGATGATCCACCTACAAATGTGAACTGACGTTCAAAAATAAAACATTTGAAAACGGACCATTTTCCACATTTCTGAAGCATGACGTAATGGGGGGGTGTTATCTCTTTTGTCGAAAATCAGCCGTTTTTGCTCGAACATTAAATGCCTCCAAATGGTATTTAATTAACTTCCCGGGGTGAAGAAACCCTTTTTGAGAACTCAGAGTGAGTAAATTGGCCATTTTCATGCACTTTTAACCATTCCATAAATCTTGTGTTTTGGGCCCCTGGAAGCATGAAAATCACTTTAAACATGCTAATTTTAGCTCTAACACTGATGATCCACCTACAAATGTGAACTGACGTTCAAAAATAAAACATTTGAAAACGGACCATTTTCCACATTTCTGAAGCATGACGTAATGGGGGGGTGTTATCTCTTTTGTCGAAAATCAGCCGTTTTTGCTCGAACATTAAATGCCTCCAAATGGTATTTAATTAACTTCCCGAGCCCCTGGAAGCATGAAAATCACTTTAAACATGCTAATTTTAGCTCTAACACTGATGATCCACCTACAAATGTGAACTGACGTTCAAAAATAAAACATTTGAAAACGGACCATTTTCCACATTTCTGAAGCATGACGTAATGGGGGGGTGTTATCTCTTTTGTCGAAAATCAGCCGTTTTTGCTCGAACATTAAATGCCTCCAAATGGTATTTAATTAACTTTCCGAGCCCCTGGAAGCATGAAAATCACTTTAAACATGCTAATTTTAGCTCTAACACTGATGATCCACCTACAAATGTGAACTGACGTTCAAAAATAAAACATTTGAAAACGGACCATTTTCCACATTTCTGAAGCATGACGTAATGGGGGGGTGTTATCTCTTTTGTCGAAAATCAGCCGTTTTTGCTCGAACATTAAATGCCTCCAAATGGTATTTAATTAACTTCCCGGGGTGAAGAAACCCTTTTTGAGAACTCAGAGTGAGTAAATTGGCCATTTTCATGCACTTTTAACCATTCCATAAATCTTGTGTTTTGGGCCCCTGGAAGCATGAAAATCACTTTAAACATGCTAATTTTAGCTCTAACACTGATGATCCACCTACAAATGTGAACTGACGTTCAAAAATAAAACATTTGAAAACGGACCATTTTCCACATTTCTGAAGCATGACGTAATGGGGGGGTGTTATCTCTTTTG
This sequence comes from Lissotriton vulgaris, assembly GCF_964263255.1. NCBI lineage: Eukaryota > Metazoa > Chordata > Amphibia > Caudata > Salamandridae > Lissotriton > Lissotriton vulgaris. Next base: position 9,603 of record NW_028253994.1, read on the forward strand.
TCGAAAATCAGCCGTTTTTGCTCGAACATTAAATGCCTCCAAATGGTATTTAATTAACTTCCCGAGCCCCTGGAAGCATGAAAATCACTTTAAACATGCTAATTTTAGCTCTAACACTGATGATCCACCTACAAATGTGAACTGACGTTCAAAAATAAAACATTTGAAAACGGACCATTTTCCACATTTCTGAAGCATGACGTAATGGGGGGGTGTTATCTCTTTTGTCGAAAATCAACCGTTTTTGATCGAACATTAAATGCCTCCAAATGGTATTTAATTAACTTCCCGAGCCCCTGGAAGCATGAAAATCACTTTAAACATGCTAATTTTAGCTCTAACACTGATGATCCACCTACAAATGTGAACTGACGTTCAAAAATAAAACATTTGAAAACGGACCATTTTCCACATTTCTGAAGCATGACGTAATGGGGGGGTGTTATCTCATTTGTCGAAAATCAGCCGTTTTTGCTCGAACATTAAATGCCTCCAAATGGTATTTAATTAACTTCCCGGGGTGAAGAAACCCTTTTTGAGAACTCAGAGTGAGTAAATTGGCCATTTTCATGCACTTTTAACCATTCCATAAATCTTGTGTTTTGGGCCCCTGGAAGCATGAAAATCACTTTAAACATGCTAATTTTAGCTCTAACACTGATGATCCACCTACAAATGTGAACTGACGTTCAAAAATAAAACATTTGAAAACGGACCATTTTCCACATTTCTGAAGCATGACGTAATGGGGGGGTGTTATCTCTTTTGTCGAAAATCAGCCGTTTTTGCTCGAACATTAAATGCCTCCAAATGGTATTTAATTAACTTCCCGAGCCCCTGGAAGCATGAAAATCACTTTAAACATGCTAATTTTAGCTCTAACACTGATGATCCACCTACAAATGTGAACTGACGTTCAAAAATAAAACATTTGAAAACGGACCATTTTCCACATTTCTGAAGCATGACGTAATGGGGGGGTGCTATCTCTTTTGTCGAAAATCAGCCGTTTTTGATCGAACATTAAATGCCTCCAAATGGTATTTAATTAACTTCCCGAGCCCCTGGAAGCATGAAAATCACTTTAAACATGCTAATTTTAGCTCTAACACTGATGATCCACCTACAAATGTGAACTGACGTTCAAAAATAAAACATTTGAAAACGGACCATTTTCCACATTTCTGAAGCATGACGTAATGGGGGGGTGTTATCTCTTTTGTCGAAAATCAGCCGTTTTTGCTCGAACATTAAATGCCTCCAAATGGTATTTAATTAACTTCCCGGGGTGAAGAAACCCTTTTTGAGAACTCAGAGTGAGTAAATTGGCCATTTTCATGCACTTTTAACCATTCCATAAATCTTGTGTTTTGGGCCCCTGGAAGCATGAAAATCACTTTAAACATGCTAATTTTAGCTCTAACACTGATGATCCACCTACAAATGTGAACTGACGTTCAAAAATAAAACATTTGAAAACGGACCATTTTCCACATTTCTGAAGCATGACGTAATGGGGGGGTGTTATCTCTTTTGTCGAAAATCAGCCGTTTTTGCTCGAACATTAAATGCCTCCAAATGGTATTTAATTAACTTCCCGAGCCCCTGGAAGCATGAAAATCACTTTAAACATGCTAATTTTAGCTCTAACACTGATGATCCACCTACAAATGTGAACTGACGTTCAAAAATAAAACATTTGAAAACGGACCATTTTCCACATTTCTGAAGCATGACGTAATGGGGGGGTGTTATCTCTTTTGTCGAAAATCAGCCGTTTTTGCTCGAACATTAAATGCCTCCAAATGGTATTTAATTAACTTCCCGGGTTGAAGAAACCCTTTTTGAGAACTCAGAGTGAGTAAATTGGCCATTTTCATGCACTTTTAACCATTCCATAAATCTTGTGTTTTGGGCCCCTGGAAGCATGAAAATCACTTTAAACATGCTAATTTTAGCTCTAACACTGATGATCCACCTACAAATGTGAACTGACGTTCAAAAATAAAACATTTGAAAACGGACCATTTTCCACATTTCTGAAGCATGACGTAATGGGGGGGTGTTATCTCTTTTGTCAAAAATCAGCCGTTTTTGCTCGAACATTAAATGCCTCCAAATGGTATTTAATTAACTTCCCGGGGTGAAGAAACCCTTTTTGAGAACTCAGAGTGAGTAAATTGGCCATTTTCATGCACTTTTAACCATTCCATAAATCTTGTGTTTTGGGCCCCTGGAAGCATGAAAATCACTTTAAACATGCTAATTTTAGCTCTAACACTGATGATCCACCTACAAATGTGAACTGACGTTCAAAAATAAAACATTTGAAAACGGACCATTTTCCACATTTCTGAAGCATGACGTAATGGGGGGGTGTTATCTCTTTTGTCGAAAATCAGCCGTTTTTGCTCGAACATTAAATGCCTCCAAATGGTATTTAATTAACTTCCCGAGCCCCTGGAAGCATGAAAATCACTTTAAACATGCTAATTTTAGCTCTAACACTGATGATCCACCTACAAATGTGAACTGACGTTCAAAAATAAAACATTTGAAAACGGACCATTTTCCACATTTCTGAAGCATGACGTAATGGGGGGGTGTTATCTCTTTTGTCGAAAATCAGCCGTTTTTGCTCGAACATTAAATGCCTCCAAATGGTATTTAATTAACTTCCCGGGGTGAAGAAACCCTTTTTGAGAACTCAGAGTGAGTAAATTGGCCATTTTCATGCACTTTTAACCATTCCATAAATCTTGTGTTTTGGGCCCCTGGAAGCATGAAAATCACTTTAAACATGCTAATTTTAGCTCTAACACTGATGATCCACCTACAAATGTGAACTGACGTTCAAAAATAAAACATTTGAAAACGGACCATTTTCCACATTTCTGAAGCATGACGTAATGGGGGGGTGTTATCTCTTTTGTCGAAAATCAGCCGTTTTTGCTCGAACATTAAATGCCTCCAAATGGTATTTAATTAACTTCCCGAGCCCCTGGAAGCATGAAAATCACTTTAAACATGCTAATTTTAGCTCTAACACTGATGATCCACCTACAAATGTGAACTGACGTTCAAAAATAAAACATTTGAAAACGGACCATTTTCCACATTTCTGAAGCATGACGTAATGGGGGGGTGTTATCTCTTTTGTCGAAAATCAGCCGTTTTTGCTCGAACATTAAATGCCTCCAAATGGTATTTAATTAACTTCCCGAGCCCCTGGAAGCATGAAAATCACTTTAAACATGCTAATTTTAGCTCTAACACTGATGATCCACCTACAAATGTGAACTGACGTTCAAAAATAAAACATTTGAAAACGGACCATTTTCCACATTTCTGAAGCATGACGTAATGGGGGGGTGTTATCTCTTTTGTCGAAAATCAGCCGTTTTTGCTCGAACATTAAATGCCTCCAAATGGTATTTAATTAACTTCCCGGGGTGAAGAAACCCTTTTTGAGAACTCAGAGTGAGTAAATTGGCCATTTTCATGCACTTTTAACCATTCCATAAATCTTGTGTTTTGGGCCCCTGGAAGCATGAAAATCACTTTAAACATGCTAATTTTAGCTCTAACACTGATGATCCACCTACAAATGTGAACTGACGTTCAAAAATAAAACATTTGAAAACGGACCATTTTCCACATTTCTGAAGCATGACGTAATGGGGGGGTGTTATCTCTTTTGTCGAAAATCAGCCGTTTTTGATCGAACATTAAATGCCTCCAAATGGTATTTAATTAACTTCCCGAGCCCCTGGAAGCATGAAAATCACTTTAAACGTGCTAATTTTAGCTCTAACACTGATGATCCACCTACAAATGTGAACTGACGTTCAAAAATAAAACATTTGAAAACGGACCATTTTCCACATTTCTGAAGCATGACGTAATGGGGGGGTGTTATCTCTTTTGTCGAAAATCAGCCGTTTTTGCTCGAACATTAAATGCCTCCAAATGGTATTTAATTAACTTCCCGGGGTGAAGAAACCCTTTTTGAGAACTCAGAGTGAGTAAATTGGCCATTTTCATGCACTTTTAACCATTCCATAAATCTTGTGTTTTGGGCCCCTGGAAGCATGAAAATCACTTTAAACATGCTAATTTTAGCTCTAACACTGATGATCCACCTACAAATGTGAACTGACGTTCAAAAATAAAACATTTGAAAACGGACCATTTTCCACATTTCTGAAGCATGATGTAATGGGGGGGTGTTATCTCTTTTGTCAAAAATCAGCCGTTTTTGCTCGAACATTAAATGCCTCCAAATGGTATTTAATTAACTTCCTGGGGTGAAGAAACCCTTTTTGAGAACTCAGAGTGAGTAAATTGGCCATTTTCATGCACTTTTAACCATTCCATAAATCTTGTGTTTTGGGCCCCTGGAAGCATGAAAATCACTTTAAACATGCTAATTTTAGCTCTAACACTGATGATCCACCTACAAATGTGAACTGACGTTCAAAAATAAAACATTTGAAAACGGACCATTTTCCACATTTCTGAAGCATGACGTAATGGGGGGGTGTTATCTCTTTTGTCGAAAATCAGCCGTTTTTGTTTGAACATTAAATGCCTCCAAATGGTATTTAATTAACTTCCCGAGCCCCTGGAAGCATGAAAATCACTTTAAACATGCTAATTTTAGCTCTAACACTGATGATCCACCTACAAATGTGAACTGACGTTCAAAAATAAAACATTTGAAAACGGACCATTTTCCACATTTCTGAAGCATGACGTAATGGGGGGGGTGTTATCTCTTTTGTCGAAAATCAGCCGTTTTTGCTCGAACATTAAATGCCTCCAAATGGTATTTAATTAACTTCCCGGGGTGAAGAAACCCTTTTTGAGAACTCAGAGTGAGTAAATTGGCCATTTTCATGCACTTTTAACCATTCCATAAATCTTGTGTTTTGGGCCCCTGGAAGCATGAAAATCACTTTAAACATGCTAATTTTAGCTCTAACACTGATGATCCACCTACAAATGTGAACTGACGTTCAAAAATAAAACATTTGAAAACGGACCATTTTCCACATTTCTGAAGCATGACGTAATGGGGGGGTGTTATCTCTTTTGTCGAAAATCAGCCGTTTTTGCTCGAACATTAAATGCCTCCAAATGGTATTTAATTAACTTCCCGAGCCCCTGGAAGCATGAAAATCACTTTAAACATGCTAATTTTAGCTCTAACACTGATGATCCACCTACAAATGTGAACTGACGTTCAAAAATAAAACATTTGAAAACGGACCATTTTCCACATTTCTGAAGCATGACGTAATGGGGGGGTGTTATCTCTTTTGTCGAAAATCAGCCGTTTTTGCTCGAACATTAAATGCCTCCAAATGGTATTTAATTAACTTCCCGAGCCCCTGGAAGCATGAAAATCACTTTAAACATGCTAATTTTAGCTCTAACACTGATGATCCACCTACAAATGTGAACTGACGTTCAAAAATAAAACATTTGAAAACTGACCATTTTCCACATTTCTGAAGCATGACGTAATGGGGGGGTGTTATCTCTTTTGTCGAAAATCAGCCGTTTTTGCTCGAACATTAAATGCCTCCAAATGGTATTTAATTAACTTCCCGGGGTGAAGAAACCCTTTTTGAGAACTCAGAGTGAGTAAATTGGCCATTTTCATGCACTTTTAACCATTCCATAAATCTTGTGTTTTGGGCCCCTGGAAGCATGAAAATCACTTTAAACATGCTAATTTTAGCTCTAACACTGATGATCCACCTACAAATGTGAACTGACGTTCAAAAATAAAACATTTGAAAACGGACCATTTTCCACATTTCTGAAGCATGACGTAATGGGGGGGTGTTATCTCTTTTGTCGAAAATCAGCCGTTTTTGATCGAACATTAAATGCCTCCAAATGGTATTTAATTAACTTCCCGAGCCCCTGGAAGCATGAAAATCACTTTAAACATGCTAATTTTAGCTCTAACACTGATGATCCACCTACAAATGTGAACTGACGTTCAAAAATAAAACATTTGAAAACGGACCATTTTCCACATTTCTGAAGCATGACGTAATGGGGGGGTGTTATCTCTTTTGTCGAAAATCAGCCGTTTTTGCTCAAACATTAAATGCCTCCAAATGGTATTTAATTAACTTCCCGGGGTGAAGAAACCCTTTTTGAGAACTCAGAGTGAGTAAATTGGCCATTTTCATGCACTTTTAACCATTCCATAAATCTTGTGTTTTGGGCCCCTGGAAGCATGAAAATCACTTTAAACATGCTAATTTTAGCTCTAACACTGATGATCCACCTACAAATGTGAACTGACGTTCAAAAATAAAACATTTGAAAACGGACCATTTTCCACATTTCTGAAGCATGACGTAATGGGGGGGTGTTATCTCTTTTGTCGAAAATCAGCCGTTTTTGCTCGAACATTAAATGCCTCCAAATGGTATTTAATTAACTTCCCGGGGTGAAGAAACCCTTTTTGAGAACTCAGAGTGAGTAAATTGGCCATTTTCATGCACTTTTAACCATTCCATAAATCTTGTGTTTTGGGCCCCTGGAAGCATGAAAATCACTTTAAACATGCTAATTTTAGCTCTAACACTGATGATCCACCTACAAATGTGAACTGACGTTCAAAAATAAAACATTTGAAAACGGACCATTTTCCACATTTCTGAAGCATGACGTAATGGGGGGGTGTTATCTCTTTTGTCGAAAATCAGCCGTTTTTGCTCGAACATTAAATGCCTCCAAATGGTATTTAATTAACTTCCCGAGCCCCTGGAAGCATGAAAATCACTTTAAACATGCTAATTTTAGCTCTAACACTGATGATCCACCTACAAATGTGAACTGACGTTCAAAAATAAAACATTTGAAAACGGACCATTTTCCACATTTCTGAAGCATGACGTAATGGGGGGGTGTTATCTCTTTTGTCGAAAATCAGCCGTTTTTGCTCGAACATTAAATGCCTCCAAATGGTATTTAATTAACTTCCCGAGCCCCTGGAAGCATGAAAATCACTTTAAACATGCTAATTTTAGCTCTAACACTGATGATCCACCTACAAATGTGAACTGACGTTCAAAAATAAAACATTTGAAAACGGACCATTTTCCACATTTCTGAAGCATGACGTAATGGGGGGGTGTTATCTCTTTTGTCGAAAATCAGCCGTTTTTGCTCGAACATTAAATGCCTCCAAATGGTATTTAATTAACTTCCCGAGCCCCTGGAAGCATGAAAATCACTTTAAACATGCTAATTTTAGCTCTAACACTGATGATCCACCTACAAATGTGAACTGACGTTCAAAAATAAAACATTTGAAAACGGACCATTTTCCACATTTCTGAAGCATGACGTAATGGGGGGGTGTTATCTCTTTTGTCGAAAATCAGCCGTTTTTGCTCGAACATTAAATGCCTCCAAATGGTATTTAATTAACTTCCCGAGCCCCTGGAAGCATGAAAATCACTTTAAACATGCTAATTTTAGCTCTAACACTGATGATCCACCTACAAATGTGAACTGACGTTCAAAAATAAAACATTTGAAAACTGACCATTTTCCACATTTCTGAAGCATGACGTAATGGGGGGGTGTTATCTCTTTTGTCGAAAATCAGCCGTTTTTGCTCGAACATTAAATGCCTCCAAATGGTATTTAATTAACTTCCCGGGGTGAAGAAACCCTTTTTGAGAACTCAGAGTGAGTAAATTGGCCATTTTCATGCACTTTTAACCATTCCATAAATCTTGTGTTTTGGGCCCCTGGAAGCATGAAAATCACTTTAAACATGCTAATTTTAGCTCTAACACTGATGATCCACCTACAAATGTGAACTGACGTTCAAAAATAAAACATTTGAAAACGGACCATTTTCCACATTTCTGAAGCATGACGTAATGGGGGGGTGTTATCTCTTTTGTCGAAAATCAGCTGTTTTTGCTCGAACATTAAATGCCTCCAAATGGTATTTAATTAACTTCCCGGGGTGAAGAAACCCTTTTTGAGAACTCAGAGTGAGTAAATTGGCCATTTTCATGCACTTTTAACCATTCCATAAATCTTGTGTTTTGGGCCCCTGGAAGCATGAAAATCACTTTAAACATGCTAATTTTAGCTCTAACACTGATGATCCACCTACAAATGTGAACTGACGTTCAAAAATAAAACATTTGAAAACGGACCATTTTCCACATTTCTGAAGCATGACGTAATGGGGGGGTGTTATCTCTTTTGTCGAAAATCAGCCGTTTTTGCTCGAACATTAAATGCCTCCAAATGGTATTTAATTAACTTCCCGGGGTGAAGAAACCCTTTTTGAGAACTCAGAGTGAGTAAATTGGCCATTTTCATGCACTTTTAACCATTCCATAAATCTTGTGTTTTGGGCCCCTGGAAGCATGAAAATCACTTTAAACATGCTAATTTTAGCTCTAACACTGATGATCCACCTACAAATGTGAACTGACGTTCAAAAATAAAACATTTGAAAACGGACCATTTTCCACATTTCTGAAGCATGACGTAATGGGGGGGTGTTATCTCTTTTGTCGAAAATCAGCCGTTTTTGCTCGAACATAAATGCCTCCAAATGGTATTTAATTAACTTCCCGAGCCCCTGGAAGCATGAAAATCACTTTAAACATGCTAATTTTAGCTCTAACACTGATGATCCACCTACAAATGTGAACTGACGTTCAAAAATAAAACATTTGAAAATGGACCATTTTCCACATTTCTGAAGCATGACGTAATGGGGGGGTGTTATCTCTTTTGTCGAAAATCAGCCGTTTTTGCTCGAACATAAATGCCTCCAAATGGTATTTAATTAACTTCCCGAGCCCCTGGAAGCATGAAAATCACTTTAAACATGCTAATTTTAGCTCTAACACTGATGATCCACCTACAAATGTGAACTGACGTTCAAAAATAAAACATTTGAAAATGGACCATTTTCCACATTTCTGAAGCATGACGTAATGGGGGGGTGTTATCTCTTTTGTCGAAAATCAGCCGTTTTTGCTCGAACATTAAATGCCTCCAAATGGTATTTAATTAACTTCCCGGGGTGAAGAAACCCTTTTTGAGAACTCAGAGTGAGTAAATTGGCCATTTTCATGCACTTTTAACCATTCCATAAATCTTGTGTTTTGGGCCCCTGGAAGCATGAAAATCACTTTAAACATGCTAATTTTAGCTCTAACACTGATGATCCACCTACAAATGTGAACTGACGTTCAAAAATAAAACATTTGAAAACGGACCATTTTCCACATTTCTGAAGCATGACGTAATGGGGGGGTGTTATCTCTTTTGTCGAAAATCAGCCGTTTTTGCTCGAACATTAAATGCCTCCAAATGGTATTTAATTAACTTCCCGAGCCCCTGGAAGCATGAAAATCACTTTAAACATGCTAATTTTAGCTCTAACACTGATGATCCACCTACAAATGTGAACTGACGTTCAAAAATAAAACATTTGAAAACGGACCATTTTCCACATTTCTGAAGCATGACGTAATGGGGGGGTGTTATCTCTTTTGTCGAAAATCAACCGTTTTTGATCGAACATTAAATGCCTCCAAATGGTATTTAATTAACTTCCCGAGCCCCTGGAAGCATGAAAATCACTTTAAACATGCTAATTTTAGCTCTAACACTGATGATCCACCTACAAATGTGAACTGACGTTCAAAAATAAAACATTTGAAAACGGACCATTTTCCACATTTCTGAAGCATGACGTAATGGGGGGGTGTTATCTCATTTGTCGAAAATCAGCCGTTTTTGCTCGAACATTAAATGCCTCCAAATGGTATTTAATTAACTTCCCGGGGTGAAGAAACCCTTTTTGAGAACTCAGAGTGAGTAAATTGGCCATTTTCATGCACTTTTAACCATTCCATAAATCTTGTGTTTTGGGCCCCTGGAAGCATGAAAATCACTTTAAACATGCTAATTTTAGCTCTAACACTGATGATCCACCTACAAATGTGAACTGACGTTCAAAAATAAAACATTTGAAAACGGACCATTTTCCACATTTCTGAAGCATGACGTAATGGGGGGGTGTTATCTCTTTTGTCGAAAATCAGCCGTTTTTGCTCGAACATTAAATGCCTCCAAATGGTATTTAATTAACTTCCCGAGCCCCTGGAAGCATGAAAATCACTTTAAACATGCTAATTTTAGCTCTAACACTGATGATCCACCTACAAATGTGAACTGACGTTCAAAAATAAAACATTTGAAAACGGACCATTTTCCACATTTCTGAAGCATGACGTAATGGGGGGGTGCTATCTCTTTTGTCGAAAATCAGCCGTTTTTGATCGAACATTAAATGCCTCCAAATGGTATTTAATTAACTTCCCGAGCCCCTGGAAGCATGAAAATCACTTTAAACATGCTAATTTTAGCTCTAACACTGATGATCCACCTACAAATGTGAACTGACGTTCAAAAATAAAACATTTGAAAACGGACCATTTTCCACATTTCTGAAGCATGACGTAATGGGGGGGTGTTATCTCTTTTGTCGAAAATCAGCCGTTTTTGCTCGAACATTAAATGCCTCCAAATGGTATTTAATTAACTTCCCGGGGTGAAGAAACCCTTTTTGAGAACTCAGAGTGAGTAAATTGGCCATTTTCATGCACTTTTAACCATTCCATAAATCTTGTGTTTTGGGCCCCTGGAAGCATGAAAATCACTTTAAACATGCTAATTTTAGCTCTAACACTGATGATCCACCTACAAATGTGAACTGACGTTCAAAAATAAAACATTTGAAAACGGACCATTTTCCACATTTCTGAAGCATGACGTAATGGGGGGGTGTTATCTCTTTTGTCGAAAATCAGCCGTTTTTGCTCGAACATTAAATGCCTCCAAATGGTATTTAATTAACTTCCCGAGCCCCTGGAAGCATGAAAATCACTTTAAACATGCTAATTTTAGCTCTAACACTGATGATCCACCTACAAATGTGAACTGACGTTCAAAAATAAAACATTTGAAAACGGACCATTTTCCACATTTCTGAAGCATGACGTAATGGGGGGGTGTTATCTCTTTTGTCGAAAATCAGCCGTTTTTGCTCGAACATTAAATGCCTCCAAATGGTATTTAATTAACTTCCCGGGTTGAAGAAACCCTTTTTGAGAACTCAGAGTGAGTAAATTGGCCATTTTCATGCACTTTTAACCATTCCATAAATCTTGTGTTTTGGGCCCCTGGAAGCATGAAAATCACTTTAAACATGCTAATTTTAGCTCTAACACTGATGATCCACCTACAAATGTGAACTGACGTTCAAAAATAAAACATTTGAAAACGGACCATTTTCCACATTTCTGAAGCATGACGTAATGGGGGGGTGTTATCTCTTTTGTCAAAAATCAGCCGTTTTTGCTCGAACATTAAATGCCTCCAAATGGTATTTAATTAACTTCCCGGGGTGAAGAAACCCTTTTTGAGAACTCAGAGTGAGTAAATTGGCCATTTTCATGCACTTTTAACCATTCCATAAATCTTGTGTTTTGGGCCCCTGGAAGCATGAAAATCACTTTAAACATGCTAATTTTAGCTCTAACACTGATGATCCACCTACAAATGTGAACTGACGTTCAAAAATAAAACATTTGAAAACGGACCATTTTCCACATTTCTGAAGCATGACGTAATGGGGGGGTGTTATCTCTTTTGTCGAAAATCAGCCGTTTTTGCTCGAACATTAAATGCCTCCAAATGGTATTTAATTAACTTCCCGAGCCCCTGGAAGCATGAAAATCACTTTAAACATGCTAATTTTAGCTCTAACACTGATGATCCACCTACAAATGTGAACTGACGTTCAAAAATAAAACATTTGAAAACGGACCATTTTCCACATTTCTGAAGCATGACGTAATGGGGGGGTGTTATCTCTTTTGTCGAAAATCAGCCGTTTTTGCTCGAACATTAAATGCCTCCAAATGGTATTTAATTAACTTCCCGGGGTGAAGAAACCCTTTTTGAGAACTCAGAGTGAGTAAATTGGCCATTTTCATGCACTTTTAACCATTCCATAAATCTTGTGTTTTGGGCCCCTGGAAGCATGAAAATCACTTTAAACATGCTAATTTTAGCTCTAACACTGATGATCCACCTACAAATGTGAACTGACGTTCAAAAATAAAACATTTGAAAACGGACCATTTTCCACATTTCTGAAGCATGACGTAATGGGGGGGTGTTATCTCTTTTGTCGAAAATCAGCCGTTTTTGCTCGAACATTAAATGCCTCCAAATGGTATTTAATTAACTTCCCGAGCCCCTGGAAGCATGAAAATCACTTTAAACATGCTAATTTTAGCTCTAACACTGATGATCCACCTACAAATGTGAACTGACGTTCAAAAATAAAACATTTGAAAACGGACCATTTTCCACATTTCTGAAGCATGACGTAATGGGGGGGTGTTATCTCTTTTGTCGAAAATCAGCCGTTTTTGCTCGAACATTAAATGCCTCCAAATGGTATTTAATTAACTTCCCGAGCCCCTGGAAGCATGAAAATCACTTTAAACATGCTAATTTTAGCTCTAACACTGATGATCCACCTACAAATGTGAACTGACGTTCAAAAATAAAACATTTGAAAACGGACCATTTTCCACATTTCTGAAGCATGACGTAATGGGGGGGTGTTATCTCTTTTGTCGAAAATCAGCCGTTTTTGCTCGAACATTAAATGCCTCCAAATGGTATTTAATTAACTTCCCGGGGTGAAGAAACCCTTTTTGAGAACTCAGAGTGAGTAAATTGGCCATTTTCATGCACTTTTAACCATTCCATAAATCTTGTGTTTTGGGCCCCTGGAAGCATGAAAATCACTTTAAACATGCTAATTTTAGCTCTAACACTGATGATCCACCTACAAATGTGAACTGACGTTCAAAAATAAAACATTTGAAAACGGACCATTTTCCACATTTCTGAAGCATGACGTAATGGGGGGGTGTTATCTCTTTTGTCGAAAATCAGCCGTTTTTGATCGAACATTAAATGCCTCCAAATGGTATTTAATTAACTTCCCGAGCCCCTGGAAGCATGAAAATCACTTTAAACGTGCTAATTTTAGCTCTAACACTGATGATCCACCTACAAATGTGAACTGACGTTCAAAAATAAAACATTTGAAAACGGACCATTTTCCACATTTCTGAAGCATGACGTAATGGGGGGGTGTTATCTCTTTTGTCGAAAATCAGCCGTTTTTGCTCGAACATTAAATGCCTCCAAATGGTATTTAATTAACTTCCCGGGGTGAAGAAACCCTTTTTGAGAACTCAGAGTGAGTAAATTGGCCATTTTCATGCACTTTTAACCATTCCATAAATCTTGTGTTTTGGGCCCCTGGAAGCATGAAAATCACTTTAAACATGCTAATTTTAGCTCTAACACTGATGATCCACCTACAAATGTGAACTGACGTTCAAAAATAAAACATTTGAAAACGGACCATTTTCCACATTTCTGAAGCATGATGTAATGGGGGGGTGTTATCTCTTTTGTCAAAAATCAGCCGTTTTTGCTCGAACATTAAATGCCTCCAAATGGTATTTAATTAACTTCCTGGGGTGAAGAAACCCTTTTTGAGAACTCAGAGTGAGTAAATTGGCCATTTTCATGCACTTTTAACCATTCCATAAATCTTGTGTTTTGGGCCCCTGGAAGCATGAAAATCACTTTAAACATGCTAATTTTAGCTCTAACACTGATGATCCACCTACAAATGTGAACTGACGTTCAAAAATAAAACATTTGAAAACGGACCATTTTCCACATTTCTGAAGCATGACGTAATGGGGGGGTGTTATCTCTTTTGTCGAAAATCAGCCGTTTTTGTTTGAACATTAAATGCCTCCAAATGGTATTTAATTAACTTCCCGAGCCCCTGGAAGCATGAAAATCACTTTAAACATGCTAATTTTAGCTCTAACACTGATGATCCACCTACAAATGTGAACTGACGTTCAAAAATAAAACATTTGAAAACGGACCATTTTCCACATTTCTGAAGCATGACGTAATGGGGGGGGTGTTATCTCTTTTGTCGAAAATCAGCCGTTTTTGCTCGAACATTAAATGCCTCCAAATGGTATTTAATTAACTTCCCGGGGTGAAGAAACCCTTTTTGAGAACTCAGAGTGAGTAAATTGGCCATTTTCATGCACTTTTAACCATTCCATAAATCTTGTGTTTTGGGCCCCTGGAAGCATGAAAATCACTTTAAACATGCTAATTTTAGCTCTAACACTGATGATCCACCTACAAATGTGAACTGACGTTCAAAAATAAAACATTTGAAAACGGACCATTTTCCACATTTCTGAAGCATGACGTAATGGGGGGGTGTTATCTCTTTTGTCGAAAATCAGCCGTTTTTGCTCGAACATTAAATGCCTCCAAATGGTATTTAATTAACTTCCCGAGCCCCTGGAAGCATGAAAATCACTTTAAACATGCTAATTTTAGCTCTAACACTGATGATCCACCTACAAATGTGAACTGACGTTCAAAAATAAAACATTTGAAAACGGACCATTTTCCACATTTCTGAAGCATGACGTAATGGGGGGGTGTTATCTCTTTTGTCGAAAATCAGCCGTTTTTGCTCGAACATTAAATGCCTCCAAATGGTATTTAATTAACTTCCCGAGCCCCTGGAAGCATGAAAATCACTTTAAACATGCTAATTTTAGCTCTAACACTGATGATCCACCTACAAATGTGAACTGACGTTCAAAAATAAAACATTTGAAAACTGACCATTTTCCACATTTCTGAAGCATGACGTAATGGGGGGGTGTTATCTCTTTTGTCGAAAATCAGCCGTTTTTGCTCGAACATTAAATGCCTCCAAATGGTATTTAATTAACTTCCCGGGGTGAAGAAACCCTTTTTGAGAACTCAGAGTGAGTAAATTGGCCATTTTCATGCACTTTTAACCATTCCATAAATCTTGTGTTTTGGGCCCCTGGAAGCATGAAAATCACTTTAAACATGCTAATTTTAGCTCTAACACTGATGATCCACCTACAAATGTGAACTGACGTTCAAAAATAAAACATTTGAAAACGGACCATTTTCCACATTTCTGAAGCATGACGTAATGGGGGGGTGTTATCTCTTTTGTCGAAAATCAGCCGTTTTTGATCGAACATTAAATGCCTCCAAATGGTATTTAATTAACTTCCCGAGCCCCTGGAAGCATGAAAATCACTTTAAACATGCTAATTTTAGCTCTAACACTGATGATCCACCTACAAATGTGAACTGACGTTCAAAAATAAAACATTTGAAAACGGACCATTTTCCACATTTCTGAAGCATGACGTAATGGGGGGGTGTTATCTCTTTTGTCGAAAATCAGCCGTTTTTGCTCAAACATTAAATGCCTCCAAATGGTATTTAATTAACTTCCCGGGGTGAAGAAACCCTTTTTGAGAACTCAGAGTGAGTAAATTGGCCATTTTCATGCACTTTTAACCATTCCATAAATCTTGTGTTTTGGGCCCCTGGAAGCATGAAAATCACTTTAAACATGCTAATTTTAGCTCTAACACTGATGATCCACCTACAAATGTGAACTGACGTTCAAAAATAAAACATTTGAAAACGGACCATTTTCCACATTTCTGAAGCATGACGTAATGGGGGGGTGTTATCTCTTTTGTCGAAAATCAGCCGTTTTTGCTCGAACATTAAATGCCTCCAAATGGTATTTAATTAACTTCCCGGGGTGAAGAAACCCTTTTTGAGAACTCAGAGTGAGTAAATTGGCCATTTTCATGCACTTTTAACCATTCCATAAATCTTGTGTTTTGGGCCCCTGGAAGCATGAAAATCACTTTAAACATGCTAATTTTAGCTCTAACACTGATGATCCACCTACAAATGTGAACTGACGTTCAAAAATAAAACATTTGAAAACGGACCATTTTCCACATTTCTGAAGCATGACGTAATGGGGGGGTGTTATCTCTTTTGTCGAAAATCAGCCGTTTTTGCTCGAACATTAAATGCCTCCAAATGGTATTTAATTAACTTCCCGAGCCCCTGGAAGCATGAAAATCACTTTAAACATGCTAATTTTAGCTCTAACACTGATGATCCACCTACAAATGTGAACTGACGTTCAAAAATAAAACATTTGAAAACGGACCATTTTCCACATTTCTGAAGCATGACGTAATGGGGGGGTGTTATCTCTTTTGTCGAAAATCAGCCGTTTTTGCTCGAACATTAAATGCCTCCAAATGGTATTTAATTAACTTCCCGAGCCCCTGGAAGCATGAAAATCACTTTAAACATGCTAATTTTAGCTCTAACACTGA
The DNA here is from genome assembly GCF_964263255.1 of Lissotriton vulgaris. Classification (NCBI taxonomy): domain Eukaryota; kingdom Metazoa; phylum Chordata; class Amphibia; order Caudata; family Salamandridae; genus Lissotriton; species Lissotriton vulgaris. The sequence goes on from NW_028253994.1 coordinate 26,006, forward strand.
TGATCCACCTACAAATGTGAACTGACGTTCAAAAATAAAACATTTGAAAACGGACCATTTTCCACATTTCTGAAGCATGACGTAATGGGGGGGTGTTATCTCTTTTGTCGAAAATCAGCCGTTTTTGCTCGAACATTAAATGCCTCCAAATGGTATTTAATTAACTTCCCGAGCCCCTGGAAGCATGAAAATCACTTTAAACATGCTAATTTTAGCTCTAACACTGATGATCCACCTACAAATGTGAACTGACGTTCAAAAATAAAACATTTGAAAACGGACCATTTTCCACATTTCTGAAGCATGACGTAATGGGGGGGTGTTATCTCTTTTGTCGAAAATCAGCCGTTTTTGCTCGAACATTAAATGCCTCCAAATGGTATTTAATTAACTTCCCGAGCCCCTGGAAGCATGAAAATCACTTTAAACATGCTAATTTTAGCTCTAACACTGATGATCCACCTACAAATGTGAACTGACGTTCAAAAATAAAACATTTGAAAACTGACCATTTTCCACATTTCTGAAGCATGACGTAATGGGGGGGTGTTATCTCTTTTGTCGAAAATCAGCCGTTTTTGCTCGAACATTAAATGCCTCCAAATGGTATTTAATTAACTTCCCGGGGTGAAGAAACCCTTTTTGAGAACTCAGAGTGAGTAAATTGGCCATTTTCATGCACTTTTAACCATTCCATAAATCTTGTGTTTTGGGCCCCTGGAAGCATGAAAATCACTTTAAACATGCTAATTTTAGCTCTAACACTGATGATCCACCTACAAATGTGAACTGACGTTCAAAAATAAAACATTTGAAAACGGACCATTTTCCACATTTCTGAAGCATGACGTAATGGGGGGGTGTTATCTCTTTTGTCGAAAATCAGCTGTTTTTGCTCGAACATTAAATGCCTCCAAATGGTATTTAATTAACTTCCCGGGGTGAAGAAACCCTTTTTGAGAACTCAGAGTGAGTAAATTGGCCATTTTCATGCACTTTTAACCATTCCATAAATCTTGTGTTTTGGGCCCCTGGAAGCATGAAAATCACTTTAAACATGCTAATTTTAGCTCTAACACTGATGATCCACCTACAAATGTGAACTGACGTTCAAAAATAAAACATTTGAAAACGGACCATTTTCCACATTTCTGAAGCATGACGTAATGGGGGGGTGTTATCTCTTTTGTCGAAAATCAGCCGTTTTTGCTCGAACATTAAATGCCTCCAAATGGTATTTAATTAACTTCCCGGGGTGAAGAAACCCTTTTTGAGAACTCAGAGTGAGTAAATTGGCCATTTTCATGCACTTTTAACCATTCCATAAATCTTGTGTTTTGGGCCCCTGGAAGCATGAAAATCACTTTAAACATGCTAATTTTAGCTCTAACACTGATGATCCACCTACAAATGTGAACTGACGTTCAAAAATAAAACATTTGAAAACGGACCATTTTCCACATTTCTGAAGCATGACGTAATGGGGGGGTGTTATCTCTTTTGTCGAAAATCAGCCGTTTTTGCTCGAACATAAATGCCTCCAAATGGTATTTAATTAACTTCCCGAGCCCCTGGAAGCATGAAAATCACTTTAAACATGCTAATTTTAGCTCTAACACTGATGATCCACCTACAAATGTGAACTGACGTTCAAAAATAAAACATTTGAAAATGGACCATTTTCCACATTTCTGAAGCATGACGTAATGGGGGGGTGTTATCTCTTTTGTCGAAAATCAGCCGTTTTTGCTCGAACATTAAATGCCTCCAAATGGTATTTAATTAACTTCCCGAGCCCCTGGAAGCATGAAAATCACTTTAAACATGCTAATTTTAGCTCTAACACTGATGATCCACCTACAAATGTGAACTGACGTTCAAAAATAAAACATTTGAAAACGGACCATTTTCCACATTTCTGAAGCATGACGTAATGGGGGGGTGTTATCTCTTTTGTCGAAAATCAGCCGTTTTTGCTCGAACATTAAATGCCTCCAAATGGTATTTAATTAACTTCCCGGGGTGAAGAAACCCTTTTTGAGAACTCAGAGTGAGTAAATTGGCCATTTTCATGCACTTTTAACCATTCCATAAATCTTGTGTTTTGGGCCCCTGGAAGCATGAAAATCACTTTAAACATGCTAATTTTAGCTCTAACACTGATGATCCACCTACAAATGTGAACTGACGTTCAAAAATAAAACATTTGAAAACGGACCATTTTCCACATTTCTGAAGCATGACGTAATGGGGGGGTGTTATCTCTTTTGTCGAAAATCAGCCGTTTTTGCTCGAACATTAAATGCCTCCAAATGGTATTTAATTAACTTCCCGAGCCCCTGGAAGCATGAAAATCACTTTAAACATGCTAATTTTAGCTCTAACACTGATGATCCACCTACAAATATGAACTGACGTTCAAAAATAAAACATTTGAAAACGGACCATTTTCCACATTTCTGAAGCATGACGTAATGGGGGGGGTGTTATCTCTTTTGTCGAAAATCAACCGTTTTTGATCGAACATTAAATGCCTCCAAATGGTATTTAATTAACTTCCCGAGCCCCTGGAAGCATGAAAATCACTTTAAACATGCTAATTTTAGCTCTAACACTGATGATCCACCTACAAATGTGAACTGACGTTCAAAAATAAAACATTTGAAAACGGACCATTTTCCACATTTCTGAAGCATGACGTAATGGGGGGGTGTTATCTCTTTTGTCGAAAATCAGCCGTTTTTGCTCGAACATTAAATGCCTCCAAATGGTATTTAATTAACTTCCCGGGGTGAAGAAACCCTTTTTGAGAACTCAGAGTGAGTAAATTGGCCATTTTCATGCACTTTTAACCATTCCATAAATCTTGTGTTTTGGGCCCCTGGAAGCATGAAAATCACTTTAAACATGCTAATTTTAGCTCTAACACTGATGATCCACCTACAAATGTGAACTGACGTTCAAAAATAAAACATTTGAAAACGGACCATTTTCCACATTTCTGAAGCATGACGTAATGGGGGGGTGTTATCTCTTTTGTCGAAAATCAGCCGTTTTTGCTCGAACATTAAATGCCTCCAAATGGTATTTAATTAACTTCCCGAGCCCCTGGAAGCATGAAAATCACTTTAAACATGCTAATTTTAGCTCTAACACTGATGATCCACCTACAAATGTGAACTGACGTTCAAAAATAAAACATTTGAAAACGGACCATTTTCCACATTTCTGAAGCATGACGTAATGGGGGGGTGTTATCTCTTTTGTCGAAAATCAGCCGTTTTTGCTCGAACATTAAATGCCTCCAAATGGTATTTAATTAACTTCCCGGGTTGAAGAAACCCTTTTTGAGAACTCAGAGTGAGTAAATTGGCCATTTTCATGCACTTTTAACCATTCCATAAATCTTGTGTTTTGGGCCCCTGGAAGCATGAAAATCACTTTAAACATGCTAATTTTAGCTCTAACACTGATGATCCACCTACAAATGTGAACTGACGTTCAAAAATAAAACATTTGAAAACGGACCATTTTCCACATTTCTGAAGCATGACGTAATGGGGGGGTGTTATCTCTTTTGTCAAAAATCAGCCGTTTTTGCTCGAACATTAAATGCCTCCAAATGGTATTTAATTAACTTCCCGGGGTGAAGAAACCCTTTTTGAGAACTCAGAGTGAGTAAATTGGCCATTTTCATGCACTTTTAACCATTCCATAAATCTTGTGTTTTGGGCCCCTGGAAGCATGAAAATCACTTTAAACATGCTAATTTTAGCTCTAACACTGATGATCCACCTACAAATGTGAACTGACGTTCAAAAATAAAACATTTGAAAACGGACCATTTTCCACATTTCTGAAGCATGACGTAATGGGGGGGTGTTATCTCTTTTGTCGAAAATCAGCCGTTTTTGCTCGAACATTAAATGCCTCCAAATGGTATTTAATTAACTTCCCGAGCCCCTGGAAGCATGAAAATCACTTTAAACATGCTAATTTTAGCTCTAACACTGATGATCCACCTACAAATGTGAACTGACGTTCAAAAATAAAACATTTGAAAACGGACCATTTTCCACATTTCTGAAGCATGACGTAATGGGGGGGTGTTATCTCTTTTGTCGAAAATCAGCCGTTTTTGCTCGAACATTAAATGCCTCCAAATGGTATTTAATTAACTTCCCGGGGTGAAGAAACCCTTTTTGAGAACTCAGAGTGAGTAAATTGGCCATTTTCATGCACTTTTAACCATTCCATAAATCTTGTGTTTTGGGCCCCTGGAAGCATGAAAATCACTTTAAACATGCTAATTTTAGCTCTAACACTGATGATCCACCTACAAATGTGAACTGACGTTCAAAAATAAAACATTTGAAAACGGACCATTTTCCACATTTCTGAAGCATGACGTAATGGGGGGGTGTTATCTCTTTTGTCGAAAATCAGCCGTTTTTGCTCGAACATTAAATGCCTCCAAATGGTATTTAATTAACTTCCCGAGCCCCTGGAAGCATGAAAATCACTTTAAACATGCTAATTTTAGCTCTAACACTGATGATCCACCTACAAATGTGAACTGACGTTCAAAAATAAAACATTTGAAAACGGACCATTTTCCACATTTCTGAAGCATGACGTAATGGGGGGGTGTTATCTCTTTTGTCGAAAATCAGCCGTTTTTGCTCGAACATTAAATGCCTCCAAATGGTATTTAATTAACTTCCCGAGCCCCTGGAAGCATGAAAATCACTTTAAACATGCTAATTTTAGCTCTAACACTGATGATCCACCTACAAATGTGAACTGACGTTCAAAAATAAAACATTTGAAAACGGACCATTTTCCACATTTCTGAAGCATGACGTAATGGGGGGGTGTTATCTCTTTTGTCGAAAATCAGCCGTTTTTGCTCGAACATTAAATGCCTCCAAATGGTATTTAATTAACTTCCCGGGGTGAAGAAACCCTTTTTGAGAACTCAGAGTGAGTAAATTGGCCATTTTCATGCACTTTTAACCATTCCATAAATCTTGTGTTTTGGGCCCCTGGAAGCATGAAAATCACTTTAAACATGCTAATTTTAGCTCTAACACTGATGATCCACCTACAAATGTGAACTGACGTTCAAAAATAAAACATTTGAAAACGGACCATTTTCCACATTTCTGAAGCATGACGTAATGGGGGGGTGTTATCTCTTTTGTCGAAAATCAGCCGTTTTTGCTCGAACATTAAATGCCTCCAAATGGTATTTAATTAACTTCCCGAGCCCCTGGAAGCATGAAAATCACTTTAAACATGCTAATTTTAGCTCTAACACTGATGATCCACCTACAAATGTGAACTGACGTTCAAAAATAAAACATTTGAAAACGGACCATTTTCCACATTTCTGAAGCATGACGTAATGGGGGGGTGTTATCTCTTTTGTCGAAAATCAGCCGTTTTTGCTCGAACATTAAATGCCTCCAAATGGTATTTAATTAACTTCCCGGGGTGAAGAAACCCTTTTTGAGAACTCAGAGTGAGTAAATTGGCCATTTTCATGCACTTTTAACCATTCCATAAATCTTGTGTTTTGGGCCCCTGGAAGCATGAAAATCACTTTAAACATGCTAATTTTAGCTCTAACACTGATGATCCACCTACAAATGTGAACTGACGTTCAAAAATAAAACATTTGAAAACGGACCATTTTCCACATTTCTGAAGCATGACGTAATGGGGGGGTGTTATCTCTTTTGTCGAAAATCAGCCGTTTTTGCTCGAACATTAAATGCCTCCAAATGGTATTTAATTAACTTCCCGGGGTGAAGAAACCCTTTTTGAGAACTCAGAGTGAGTAAATTGGCCATTTTCATGCACTTTTAACCATTCCATAAATCTTGTGTTTTGGGCCCCTGGAAGCATGAAAATCACTTTAAACATGCTAATTTTAGCTCTAACACTGATGATCCACCTACAAATGTGAACTGACGTTCAAAAATAAAACATTTGAAAACGGACCATTTTCCACATTTCTGAAGCATGACGTAATGGGGGGGTGTTATCTCTTTTGTCGAAAATCAGCCGTTTTTGCTCGAACATTAAATGCCTCCAAATGGTATTTAATTAACTTCCCGGGGTGAAGAAACCCTTTTTGAGAACTCAGAGTGAGTAAATTGGCCATTTTCATGCACTTTTAACCATTCCATAAATCTTGTGTTTTGGGCCCCTGGAAGCATGAAAATCACTTTAAACATGCTAATTTTAGCTCTAACACTGATGATCCACCTACAAATGTGAACTGACGTTCAAAAATAAAACATTTGAAAACGGACCATTTTCCACATTTCTGAAGCATGACGTAATGGGGGGGTGTTATCTCTTTTGTCGAAAATCAGCCGTTTTTGCTCGAACATTAAATGCCTCCAAATGGTATTTAATTAACTTCCCGGGGTGAAGAAACCCTTTTTGAGAACTCAGAGTGAGTAAATTGGCCATTTTCATGCACTTTTAACCATTCCATAAATCTTGTGTTTTGGGCCCCTGGAAGCATGAAAATCACTTTAAACATGCTAATTTTAGCTCTAACACTGATGATCCACCTACAAATGTGAACTGACGTTCAAAAATAAAACATTTGAAAACGGACCATTTTCCACATTTCTGAAGCATGACGTAATGGGGGGGTGTTATCTCTTTTGTCGAAAATCAGCCGTTTTTGCTCGAACATTAAATGCCTCCAAATGGTATTTAATTAACTTCCCGAGCCCCTGGAAGCATGAAAATCACTTTAAACATGCTAATTTTAGCTCTAACACTGATGATCCACCTACAAATGTGAACTGACGTTCAAAAATAAAACATTTGAAAATGGACCATTTTCCACATTTCTGAAGCATGACGTAATGGGGGGGTGTTATCTCTTTTGTCGAAAATCAGCCGTTTTTGCTCGAACATTAAATGCCTCCAAATGGTATTTAATTAACTTCCCGAGCCCCTGGAAGCATGAAAATCACTTTAAACATGCTAATTTTAGCTCTAACACTGATGATCCACCTACAAATGTGAACTGACGTTCAAAAATAAAACATTTGAAAACGGACCATTTTCCACATTTCTGAAGCATGACGTAATGGGGGGGTGTTATCTCTTTTGTCGAAAATCAGCCGTTTTTGCTCGAACATTAAATGCCTCCAAATGGTATTTAATTAACTTCCCGAGCCCCTGGAAGCATGAAAATCACTTTAAACATGCTAATTTTAGCTCTAACACTGATGATCCACCTACAAATGTGAACTGACGTTCAAAAATAAAACATTTGAAAACGGACCATTTTCCACATTTCTGAAGCATGACGTAATGGGGGGGTGTTATCTCTTTTGTCGAAAATCAGCCGTTTTTGCTCGAACATTAAATGCCTCCAAATGGTATTTAATTAACTTCCCGGGGTGAAGAAACCCTTTTTGAGAACTCAGAGTGAGTAAATTGGCCATTTTCATGCACTTTTAACCATTCCATAAATCTTGTGTTTTGGGCCCCTGGAAGCATGAAAATCACTTTAAACATGCTAATTTTAGCTCTAACACTGATGATCCACCTACAAATGTGAACTGACGTTCAAAAATAAAACATTTGAAAACGGACCATTTTCCACATTTCTGAAGCATGACGTAATGGGGGGGTGTTATCTCTTTTGTCGAAAATCAGCCGTTTTTGCTCGAACATTAAATGCCTCCAAATGGTATTTAATTAACTTCCCGGGGTGAAGAAACCCTTTTTGAGAACTCAGAGTGAGAAAATTGGCCATTTTCATGCACTTTTAACCATTCCATAAATCTTGTGTTTTGGGCCCCTGGAAGCATGAAAATCACTTTAAACATGCTAATTTTAGCTCTAACACTGATGATCCACCTACAAATGTGAACTGACGTTCAAAAATAAAACATTTGAAAACGGACCATTTTCCACATTTCTGAAGCATGACGTAATGGGGGGGTGTTATCTCTTTTGTCGAAAATCAGCCGTTTTTGCTCGAACATTAAATGCCTCCAAATGGTATTTAATTAACTTCCCGGGGTGAAGAAACCCTTTTTGAGAACTCAGAGTGAGTAAATTGGCCATTTTCATGCACTTTTAACCATTCCATAAATCTTGTGTTTTGGGCCCCTGGAAGCATGAAAATCACTTTAAACATGCTAATTTTAGCTCTAACACTGATGATCCACCTACAAATGTGAACTGACGTTCAAAAATAAAACATTTGAAAACGGACCATTTTCCACATTTCTGAAGCATGACGTAATGGGGGGGTGTTATCTCTTTTGTCGAAAATCAGCCGTTTTTGCTCGAACATTAAATGCCTCCAAATGGTATTTAATTAACTTCCCGAGCCCCTGGAAGCATGAAAATCACTTTAAACATGCTAATTTTAGCTCTAACACTGATGATCCACCTACAAATGTGAACTGACGTTCAAAAATAAAACATTTGAAAACGGACCATTTTCCACATTTCTGAAGCATGACGTAATCGGGGGGTGTTATCTCTTTTGTCGAAAATCAGCCGTTTTTGCTCGAACATTAAATGCCTCCAAATGGTATTTAATTAACTTCCCGAGCCCCTGGAAGCATGAAAATCACTTTAAACATGCTAATTTTAGCTCTAACACTGATGATCCACCTACAAATGTGAACTGACGTTCAAAAATAAAACATTTGAAAACGGACCATTTTCCACATTTCTGAAGCATGACGTAATGGGGGGGTGTTATCTCTTTTGTCGAAAATCAGCCGTTTTTGCTCGAACATTAAATGCCTCCAAATGGTATTTAATTAACTTCCCGAGCCCCTGGAAGCATTAAAATCACTTTAAACATGCTAATTTTAGCTCTAACACTGATGATCCACCTACAAATGTGAACTGACGTTCAAAAATAAAACATTTGAAAACGGACCATTTTCCACATTTCTGAAGCATGACGTAATGGGGGGGTGTTATCTCTTTTGTCGAAAATCAGCCGTTTTTGCTCGAACATTAAATGCCTCCAAATGGTATTTAATTAACTTCCCGAGCCCCTGGAAGCATGAAAATCACTTTAAACATGCTAATTTTAGCTCTAACACTGATGATCCACCTACAAATGTGAACTGACGTTCAAAAATAAAACATTTGAAAACGGACCATTTTCCACATTTCTGAAGCATGACGTAATGGGGGGGTGTTATCTCTTTTGTCGAAAATCAGCCGTTTTTGCTCGAACATTAAATGCCTCCAAATGGTATTTAATTAACTTCCCGGGGTGAAGAAACCCTTTTTGAGAACTCAGAGTGAGTAAATTGGCCATTTTCATGCACTTTTAACCATTCCATAAATCTTGTGTTTTGGGCCCCTGGAAGCATGAAAATCACTTTAAACATGCTAATTTTAGCTCTAACACTGATGATCCACCTACAAATGTGAACTGACGTTCAAAAATAAAACATTTGAAAACGGACCATTTTCCACATTTCTGAAGCATGACGTAATGGGGGGGTGTTATCTCTTTTGTCGAAAATCAGCTGTTTTTGCTCGAACATTAAATGCCTCCAAATGGTATTTAATTAACTTCCCGGGGTGAAGAAACCCTTTTTGAGAACTCAGAGTGAGTAAATTGGCCATTTTCATGCACTTTTAACCATTCCATAAATCTTGTGTTTTGGGCCCCTGGAAGCATGAAAATCACTTTAAACATGCTAATTTTAGCTCTAACACTGATGATCCACCTACAAATGTGAACTGACGTTCAAAAATAAAACATTTGAAAACGGACCATTTTCCACATTTCTGAAGCATGACGTAATGGGGGGGTGTTATCTCTTTTGTCGAAAATCAGCCGTTTTTGCTCGAACATTAAATGCCTCCAAATGGTATTTAATTAACTTCCCGGGGTGAAGAAACCCTTTTTGAGAACTCAGAGTGAGTAAATTGGCCATTTTCATGCACTTTTAACCATTCCATAAATCTTGTGTTTTGGGCCCCTGGAAGCATGAAAATCACTTTAAACATGCTAATTTTAGCTCTAACACTGATGATCCACCTACAAATGTGAACTGACGTTCAAAAATAAAACATTTGAAAACGGACCATTTTCCACATTTCTGAAGCATGACGTAATGGGGGGGTGTTATCTCTTTTGTCGAAAATCAGCCGTTTTTGCTCGAACATAAATGCCTCCAAATGGTATTTAATTAACTTCCCGAGCCCCTGGAAGCATGAAAATCACTTTAAACATGCTAATTTTAGCTCTAACACTGATGATCCACCTACAAATGTGAACTGACGTTCAAAAATAAAACATTTGAAAACGGACCATTTTCCACATTTCTGAAGCATGACGTAATGGGGGGGTGTTATCTCTTTTGTCGAAAATCAGCCGTTTTTGCTCGAACATTAAATGCCTCCAAATGGTATTTAATTAACTTCCCGGGGTGAAGAAACCCTTTTTGAGAACTCAGAGTGAGTAAATTGGCCATTTTCATGCACTTTTAACCATTCCATAAATCTTGTGTTTTGGGCCCCTGGAAGCATGAAAATCACTTTAAACATGCTAATTTTAGCTCTAACACTGATGATCCACCTACAAATGTGAACTGACGTTCAAAAATAAAACATTTGAAAACGGACCATTTTCCACATTTCTGAAGCATGACGTAATGGGGGGGTGTTATCTCTTTTGTCGAAAATCAGCCGTTTTTGCTCGAACATTAAATGCCTCCAAATGGTATTTAATTAACTTCCCGAGCCCCTGGAAGCATGAAAATCACTTTAAACATGCTAATTTTAGCTCTAACACTGATGATCCACCTACAAATATGAACTGACGTTCAAAAATAAAACATTTGAAAACGGACCATTTTCCACATTTCTGAAGCATGACGTAATGGGGGGGGTGTTATCTCTTTTGTCGAAAATCAACCGTTTTTGATCGAACATTAAATGCCTCCAAATGGTATTTAATTAACTTCCCGAGCCCCTGGAAGCATGAAAATCACTTTAAACATGCTAATTTTAGCTCTAACACTGATGATCCACCTACAAATGTGAACTGACGTTCAAAAATAAAACATTTGAAAACGGACCATTTTCCACATTTCTGAAGCATGACGTAATGGGGGGGTGTTATCTCTTTTGTCGAAAATCAGCCGTTTTTGCTCGAACATTAAATGCCTCCAAATGGTATTTAATTAACTTCCCGGGGTGAAGAAACCCTTTTTGAGAACTCAGAGTGAGTAAATTGGCCATTTTCATGCACTTTTAACCATTCCATAAATCTTGTGTTTTGGGCCCCTGGAAGCATGAAAATCACTTTAAACATGCTAATTTTAGCTCTAACACTGATGATCCACCTACAAATGTGAACTGACGTTCAAAAATAAAACATTTGAAAACGGACCATTTTCCACATTTCTGAAGCATGACGTAATGGGGGGGTGTTATCTCTTTTGTCAAAAATCAGCCGTTTTTGCTCGAACATTAAATGCCTCCAAATGGTATTTAATTAACTTCCCGGGGTGAAGAAACCCTTTTTGAGAACTCAGAGTGAGTAAATTGGCCATTTTCATGCACTTTTAACCATTCCATAAATCTTGTGTTTTGGGCCCCTGGAAGCATGAAAATCACTTTAAACATGCTAATTTTAGCTCTAACACTGATGATCCACCTACAAATGTGAACTGACGTTCAAAAATAAAACATTTGAAAACGGACCATTTTCCACATTTCTGAAGCATGACGTAATGGGGGGGTGTTATCTCTTTTGTCGAAAATCAGCCGTTTTTGCTCGAACATTAAATGCCTCCAAATGGTATTTAATTAACTTCCCGAGCCCCTGGAAGCATGAAAATCACTTTAAACATGCTAATTTTAGCTCTAACACTGATGATCCACCTACAAATGTGAACTGACGTTCAAAAATAAAACATTTGAAAACGGACCATTTTCCACATTTCTGAAGCATGACGTAATGGGGGGGTGTTATCTCTTTTGTCGAAAATCAGCCGTTTTTGCTCGAACATTAAATGCCTCCAAATGGTATTTAATTAACTTCCCGGGGTGAAGAAACCCTTTTTGAGAACTCAGAGTGAGTAAATTGGCCATTTTCATGCACTTTTAACCATTCCATAAATCTTGTGTTTTGGGCCCCTGGAAGCATGAAAATCACTTTAAACATGCTAATTTTAGCTCTAACACTGATGATCCACCTACAAATGTGAACTGACGTTCAAAAATAAAACATTTGAAAACGGACCATTTTCCACATTTCTGAAGCATGACGTAATGGGGGGGTGTTATCTCTTTTGTCGAAAATCAGCCGTTTTTGCTCGAACATTAAATGCCTCCAAATGGTATTTAATTAACTTCCCGAGCCCCTGGAAGCATGAAAATCACTTTAAACATGCTAATTTTAGCTCTAACACTGATGATCCACCTACAAATGTGAACTGACGTTCAAAAATAAAACATTTGAAAACGGACCATTTTCCACATTTCTGAAGCATGACGTAATGGGGGGGTGTTATCTCTTTTGTCGAAAATCAGCCGTTTTTGCTCGAACATTAAATGCCTCCAAATGGTATTTAATTAACTTCCCGAGCCCCTGGAAGCATGAAAATCACTTTAAACATGCTAATTTTAGCTCTAACACTGATGATCCACCTACAAATGTGAACTGACGTTCAAAAATAAAACATTTGAAAACGGACCATTTTCCACATTTCTGAAGCATGACGTAATGGGGGGGTGTTATCTCTTTTGTCGAAAATCGGCCGTTTTTGCTCGAACATTAAATGCCTCCAAATGGTATTTAATTAACTTCCCGGGGTGAAGAAACCCTTTTTGAGAACTCAGAGTGAGTAAATTGGCCATTTTCATGCACTTTTAACCATTCCATAAATCTTGTGTTTTGGGCCCCTGGAAGCATGAAAATCACTTTAAACATGCTAATTTTAGCTCTAACACTGATGATCCACCTACAAATGTGAACTGACGTTCAAAAATAAAACATTTGAAAACGGACCATTTTCCACATTTCTGAAGCATGACGTAATGGGGGGGTGTTATCTCTTTTGTCGAAAATCAGCCGTTTTTGCTCGAACATTAAATGCCTCCAAATGGTATTTAATTAACTTCCCGAGCCCCTGGAAGCATGAAAATCACTTTAAACATGCTAATTTTAGCTCTAACACTGATGATCCACCTACAAATGTGAACTGACGTTCAAAAATAAAACATTTGAAAACGGACCATTTTCCACATTTCTGAAGCATGACGTAATGGGGGGGTGTTATCTCTTTTGTCGAAAATCAACCGTTTTTGATCGAACATTAAATGCCTCCAAATGGTATTTAATTAACTTCCCGAGCCCCTGGAAGCATGAAAATCACTTTAAACATGCTAATTTTAGCTCTAACACTGATGATCCACCTACAAATGTGAACTGACGTTCAAAAATAAAACATTTGAAAACGGACCATTTTCCACATTTCTGAAGCATGACGTAATGGGGGGGTGTTATCTCATTTGTCGAAAATCAGCCGTTTTTGCTCGAACATTAAATGCCTCCAAATGGTATTTAATTAACTTCCCGGGGTGAAGAAACCCTTTTTGAGAACTCAGAGTGAGTAAATTGGCCATTTTCATGCACTTTTAACCATTCCATAAATCTTGTGTTTTGGGCCCCTGGAAGCATGAAAATCACTTTAAACATGCTAATTTTAGCTCTAACACTGATGATCCACCTACAAATGTGAACTGACGTTCAAAAATAAAACATTTGAAAACGGACCATTTTCCACATTTCTGAAGCATGACGTAATGGGGGGGTGTTATCTCTTTTGTCGAAAATCAGCCGTTTTTGCTCGAACATTAAATGCCTCCAAATGGTATTTAATTAACTTCCCGGGGTGAAGAAACCCTTTTTGAGAACTCAGAGTGAGTAAATTGGCCATTTTCATGCACTTTTAACCATTCCATAAATCTTGTGTTTTGGGCCCCTGGAAGCATGAAAATCACTTTAAACATGCTAATTTTAGCTCTAACACTGATGATCCACCTACAAATGTGAACTGACGTTCAAAAATAAAACATTTGAAAACGGACCATTTTCCACATTTCTGAAGCATGACGTAATGGGGGGGTGTTATCTCTTTTGTCGAAAATCAGCTGTTTTTGCTCGAACATTAAATGCCTCCAAATGGTATTTAATTAACTTCCCGGGGTGAAGAAACCCTTTTTGAGAACTCAGAGTGAGTAAATTGGCCATTTTCATGCACTTTTAACCATTCCATAAATCTTGTGTTTTGGGCCCCTGGAAGCATGAAAATCACTTTAAACATGCTAATTTTAGCTCTAACACTGATGATCCACCTACAAATGTGAACTGACGTTCAAAAATAAAACATTTGAAAACGGACCATTTTCCACATTTCTGAAGCATGACGTAATGGGGGGGTGTTATCTCTTTTGTCGAAAATCAGCCGTTTTTGCTCGAACATTAAATGCCTCCAAATGGTATTTAATTAACTTCCCGGGGTGAAGAAACCCTTTTTGAGAACTCAGAGTGAGTAAATTGGCCATTTTCATGCACTTTTAACCATTCCATAAATCTTGTGTTTTGGGCCCCTGGAAGCATGAAAATCACTTTAAACATGCTAATTTTAGCTCTAACACTGATGATCCACCTACAAATGTGAACTGACGTTCAAAAATAAAACATTTGAAAACGGACCATTTTCCACATTTCTGAAGCATGACGTAATGGGGGGGTGTTATCTCTTTTGTCGAAAATCAGCCGTTTTTGCTCGAACATAAATGCCTCCAAATGGTATTTAATTAACTTCCCGAGCCCCTGGAAGCATGAAAATCACTTTAAACATGCTAATTTTAGCTCTAACACTGATGATCCACCTACAAATGTGAACTGACGTTCAAAAATAAAACATTTGAAAACGGACCATTTTCCACATTTCTGAAGCATGACTTAATGGGGGGGTGTTATCTCTTTTGTCGAAAATCAGCCGTTTTTGCTCGAACATTAAATGCCTCCAAATGGTATTTAATTAACTTCCCGAGCCCCTGGAAGCATGAAAATCACTTTAAACATGCTAATTTTAGCTCTAACACTGATGATCCACCTACAAATGTGAACTGACGTTCAAAAATGAAACATTTGAAAACGGACCATTTTCCACATTTCTGAAGCATGACGTAATGGGGGGGTGTTATCTCTTTTGTCGAAAATCAGCCGTTTTTGCTCGAACATTAAATGCCTCCAAATGGTATTTAATTAACTTCCCGGGGTGAAGAAACCCTTTTTGAGAACTCAGAGTGAGTAAATTGGCCATTTTCATGCACTTTTAACCATTCCATAAATCTTGTGTTTTGGGCCCCTGGAAGCATGAAAATCACTTTAAACATGCTAATTTTAGCTCTAACACTGATGATCCACCTACAAATGTGAACTGACGTTCAAAAATAAAACATTTGAAAACGGACCATTTTCCACATTTCTGAAGCATGACGTAATGGGGGGGTGTTATCTCTTTTGTCGAAAATCAGCCGTTTTTGCTCGAACATTAAATGCCTCCAAATGGTATTTAATTAACTTCCCGAGCCCCTGGAAGCATGAAAATCACTTTAAACATGCTAATTTTAGCTCTAACACTGATGATCCACCTACAAATGTGAACTGACGTTCAAAAATAAAACATTTGAAAACGGACCATTTTCCACATTTCTGAAGCATGACGTAATGGGGGGGTGTTATCTCTTTTGTCGAAAATCAGCCGTTTTTGCTCGAACATTAAATGCCTCCAAATGGTATTTAATTAACTTCCCGGGTTGAAGAAACCCTTTTTGAGAACTCAGAGTGAGTAAATTGGCCATTTTCATGCACTTTTAACCATTCCATAAATCTTGTGTTTTGGGCCCCTGGAAGCATGAAAATCACTTTAAACATGCTAATTTTAGCTCTAACACTGATGATCCACCTACAAATGTGAACTGACGTTCAAAAATAAAACATTTGAAAACGGACCATTTTCCACATTTCTGAAGCATGACGTAATGGGGGGTGTTATCTCTTTTGTCAAAAATCAGCCGTTTTTGCTCGAACATTAAATGCCTCCAAATGGTATTTAATTAACTTCCCGGGGTGAAGAAACCCTTTTTGAGAACTCAGAGTGAGTAAATTGGCCATTTTCATGCACTTTTAACCATTCCATAAATCTTGTGTTTTGGGCCCCTGGAAGCATGAAAATCACTTTAAACATGCTAATTTTAGCTCTAACACTGATGATCCACCTACAAATGTGAACTGACGTTCAAAAATAAAACATTTGAAAACGGACCATTTTCCACATTTCTGAAGCATGACGTAATGGGGGGGTGTTATCTCTTTTGTCGAAAATCAGCCGTTTTTGCTCGAACATTAAATGCCTCCAAATGGTATTTAATTAACTTCCCGAGCCCCTGGAAGCATGAAAATCACTTTAAACATGCTAATTTTAGCTCTAACACTGATGATCCACCTACAAATGTGAACTGACGTTCAAAAATAAAACATTTGAAAACGGACCATTTTCCACATTTCTGAAGCATGACGTAATGGGGGGGTGTTATCTCTTTTGTCGAAAATCAGCCGTTTTTGCTCGAACATTAAATGCCTCCAAATGGTATTTAATTAACTTCCCGGGGTGAAGAAACCCTTTTTGAGAACTCAGAGTGAGTAAATTGGCCATTTTCATGCACTTTTAACCATTCCATAAATCTTGTGTTTTGGGCCCCTGGAAGCATGAAAATCACTTTAAACATGCTAATTTTAGCTCTAACACTGATGATCCACCTACAAATGTGAACTGACGTTCAAAAATAAAACATTTGAAAACGGACCATTTTCCACATTTCTGAAGCATGACGTAATGGGGGGGTGTTATCTCTTTTGTCGAAAATCAGCCGTTTTTGCTCGAACATTAAATGCCTCCAAATGGTATTTAATTAACTTCCCGAGCCCCTGGAAGCATGAAAATCACTTTAAACATGCTAATTTTAGCTCTAACACTGATGATCCACCTACAAATGTGAACTGACGTTCAAAAATAAAACATTTGAAAACGGACCATTTTCCACATTTCTGAAGCATGACGTAATGGGGGGGTGTTATCTCTTTTGTCGAAAATCAGCCGTTTTTGCTCGAACATTAAATGCCTCCAAATGGTATTTAATTAACTTCCCGAGCCCCTGGAAGCATGAAAATCACTTTAAACATGCTAATTTTAGCTCTAACACTGATGATCCACCTACAAATGTGAACTGACGTTCAAAAATAAAACATTTGAAAACGGACCATTTTCCACATTTCTGAAGCATGACGTAATGGGGGGGTGTTATCTCTTTTGTCGAAAATCAGCCGTTTTTGCTCGAACATTAAATGCCTCCAAATGGTATTTAATTAACTTCCCGGGGTGAAGAAACCCTTTTTGAGAACTCAGAGTGAGTAAATTGGCCATTTTCATGCACTTTTAACCATTCCATAAATCTTGTGTTTTGGGCCCCTGGAAGCATGAAAATCACTTTAAACATGCTAATTTTAGCTCTAACACTGATGATCCACCTACAAATGTGAACTGACGTTCAAAAATAAAACATTTGAAAACGGACCATTTTCCACATTTCTGAAGCATGACGTAATGGGGGGGTGTTATCTCTTTTGTCGAAAATCAGCCGTTTTTGCTCGAACATTAAATGCCTCCAAATGGTATTTAATTAACTTCCCGAGCCCCTGGAAGCATGAAAATCACTTTAAACATGCTAATTTTAGCTCTAACACTGATGATCCACCTACAAATGTGAACTGACGTTCAAAAATAAAACATTTGAAAACGGACCATTTTCCACATTTCTGAAGCATGACGTAATGGGGGGGTGTTATCTCTTTTGTCGAAAATCAGCCGTTTTTGCTCGAACATTAAATGCCTCCAAATGGTATTTAATTAACTTCCCGGGGTGAAGAAACCCTTTTTGAGAACTCAGAGTGAGTAAATTGGCCATTTTCATGCACTTTTAACCATTCCATAAATCTTGTGTTTTGGGCCCCTGGAAGCATGAAAATCACTTTAAACATGCTAATTTTAGCTCTAACACTGATGATCCACCTACAAATGTGAACTGACGTTCAAAAATAAAACATTTGAAAACGGACCATTTTCCACATTTCTGAAGCATGACGTAATGGGGGGGTGTTATCTCTTTTGTCGAAAATCAGCCGTTTTTGCTCGAACATTAAATGCCTCCAAATGGTATTTAATTAACTTCCCGGGGTGAAGAAACCCTTTTTGAGAACTCAGAGTGAGTAAATTGGCCATTTTCATGCACTTTTAACCATTCCATAAATCTTGTGTTTTGGGCCCCTGGAAGCATGAAAATCACTTTAAACATGCTAATTTTAGCTCTAACACTGATGATCCACCTACAAATGTGAACTGACGTTCAAAAATAAAACATTTGAAAACGGACCATTTTCCACATTTCTGAAGCATGACGTAATGGGGGGGTGTTATCTCTTTTGTCGAAAATCAGCCGTTTTTGCTCGAACATTAAATGCCTCCAAATGGTATTTAATTAACTTCCCGGGGTGAAGAAACCCTTTTTGAGAACTCAGAGTGAGTAAATTGGCCATTTTCATGCACTTTTAACCATTCCATAAATCTTGTGTTTTGGGCCCCTGGAAGCATGAAAATCACTTTAAACATGCTAATTTTAGCTCTAACACTGATGATCCACCTACAAATGTGAACTGACGTTCAAAAATAAAACATTTGAAAACGGACCATTTTCCACATTTCTGAAGCATGACGTAATGGGGGGGTGTTATCTCTTTTGTCGAAAATCAGCCGTTTTTGCTCGAACATTAAATGCCTCCAAATGGTATTTAATTAACTTCCCGGGGTGAAGAAACCCTTTTTGAGAACTCAGAGTGAGTAAATTGGCCATTTTCATGCACTTTTAACCATTCCATAAATCTTGTGTTTTGGGCCCCTGGAAGCATGAAAATCACTTTAAACATGCTAATTTTAGCTCTAACACTGATGATCCACCTACAAATGTGAACTGACGTTCAAAAATAAAACATTTGAAAACGGACCATTTTCCACATTTCTGAAGCATGACGTAATGGGGGGGTGTTATCTCTTTTGTCGAAAATCAGCCGTTTTTGCTCGAACATTAAATGCCTCCAAATGGTATTTAATTAACTTCCCGAGCCCCTGGAAGCATGAAAATCACTTTAAACATGCTAATTTTAGCTCTAACACTGATGATCCACCTACAAATGTGAACTGACGTTCAAAAATAAAACATTTGAAAATGGACCATTTTCCACATTTCTGAAGCATGACGTAATGGGGGGGTGTTATCTCTTTTGTCGAAAATCAGCCGTTTTTGCTCGAACATTAAATGCCTCCAAATGGTATTTAATTAACTTCCCGAGCCCCTGGAAGCATGAAAATCACTTTAAACATGCTAATTTTAGCTCTAACACTGATGATCCACCTACAAATGTGAACTGACGTTCAAAAATAAAACATTTGAAAACGGACCATTTTCCACATTTCTGAAGCATGACGTAATGGGGGGGTGTTATCTCTTTTGTCGAAAATCAGCCGTTTTTGCTCGAACATTAAATGCCTCCAAATGGTATTTAATTAACTTCCCGAGCCCCTGGAAGCATGAAAATCACTTTAAACATGCTAATTTTAGCTCTAACACTGATGATCCACCTACAAATGTGAACTGACGTTCAAAAATAAAACATTTGAAAACGGACCATTTTCCACATTTCTGAAGCATGACGTAATGGGGGGGTGTTATCTCTTTTGTCGAAAATCAGCCGTTTTTGCTCGAACATTAAATGCCTCCAAATGGTATTTAATTAACTTCCCGGGGTGAAGAAACCCTTTTTGAGAACTCAGAGTGAGTAAATTGGCCATTTTCATGCACTTTTAACCATTCCATAAATCTTGTGTTTTGGGCCCCTGGAAGCATGAAAATCACTTTAAACATGCTAATTTTAGCTCTAACACTGATGATCCACCTACAAATGTGAACTGACGTTCAAAAATAAAACATTTGAAAACGGACCATTTTCCACATTTCTGAAGCATGACGTAATGGGGGGGTGTTATCTCTTTTGTCGAAAATCAGCCGTTTTTGCTCGAACATTAAATGCCTCCAAATGGTATTTAATTAACTTCCCGGGGTGAAGAAACCCTTTTTGAGAACTCAGAGTGAGAAAATTGGCCATTTTCATGCACTTTTAACCATTCCATAAATCTTGTGTTTTGGGCCCCTGGAAGCATGAAAATCACTTTAAACATGCTAATTTTAGCTCTAACACTGATGATCCACCTACAAATGTGAACTGACGTTCAAAAATAAAACATTTGAAAACGGACCATTTTCCACATTTCTGAAGCATGACGTAATGGGGGGGTGTTATCTCTTTTGTCGAAAATCAGCCGTTTTTGCTCGAACATTAAATGCCTCCAAATGGTATTTAATTAACTTCCCGGGGTGAAGAAACCCTTTTTGAGAACTCAGAGTGAGTAAATTGGCCATTTTCATGCACTTTTAACCATTCCATAAATCTTGTGTTTTGGGCCCCTGGAAGCATGAAAATCACTTTAAACATGCTAATTTTAGCTCTAACACTGATGATCCACCTACAAATGTGAACTGACGTTCAAAAATAAAACATTTGAAAACGGACCATTTTCCACATTTCTGAAGCATGACGTAATGGGGGGGTGTTATCTCTTTTGTCGAAAATCAGCCGTTTTTGCTCGAACATTAAATGCCTCCAAATGGTATTTAATTAACTTCCCGAGCCCCTGGAAGCATGAAAATCACTTTAAACATGCTAATTTTAGCTCTAACACTGATGATCCACCTACAAATGTGAACTGACGTTCAAAAATAAAACATTTGAAAACGGACCATTTTCCACATTTCTGAAGCATGACGTAATCGGGGGGTGTTATCTCTTTTGTCGAAAATCAGCCGTTTTTGCTCGAACATTAAATGCCTCCAAATGGTATTTAATTAACTTCCCGAGCCCCTGGAAGCATGAAAATCACTTTAAACATGCTAATTTTAGCTCTAACACTGATGATCCACCTACAAATGTGAACTGACGTTCAAAAATAAAACATTTGAAAACGGACCATTTTCCACATTTCTGAAGCATGACGTAATGGGGGGGTGTTATCTCTTTTGTCGAAAATCAGCCGTTTTTGCTCGAACATTAAATGCCTCCAAATGGTATTTAATTAACTTCCCGAGCCCCTGGAAGCATTAAAATCACTTTAAACATGCTAATTTTAGCTCTAACACTGATGATCCACCTACAAATGTGAACTGACGTTCAAAAATAAAACATTTGAAAACGGACCATTTTCCACATTTCTGAAGCATGACGTAATGGGGGGGTGTTATCTCTTTTGTCGAAAATCAGCCGTTTTTGCTCGAACATTAAATGCCTCCAAATGGTATTTAATTAACTTCCCGAGCCCCTGGAAGCATGAAAATCACTTTAAACATGCTAATTTTAGCTCTAACACTGATGATCCACCTACAAATGTGAACTGACGTTCAAAAATAAAACATTTGAAAACGGACCATTTTCCACATTTCTGAAGCATGACGTAATGGGGGGGTGTTATCTCTTTTGTCGAAAATCAGCCGTTTTTGCTCGAACATTAAATGCCTCCAAATGGTATTTAATTAACTTCCCGGGGTGAAGAAACCCTTTTTGAGAACTCAGAGTGAGTAAATTGGCCATTTTCATGCACTTTTAACCATTCCATAAATCTTGTGTTTTGGGCCCCTGGAAGCATGAAAATCACTTTAAACATGCTAATTTTAGCTCTAACACTGATGATCCACCTACAAATGTGAACTGACGTTCAAAAATAAAACATTTGAAAACGGACCATTTTCCACATTTCTGAAGCATGACGTAATGGGGGGGTGTTATCTCTTTTGTCGAAAATCAGCTGTTTTTGCTCGAACATTAAATGCCTCCAAATGGTATTTAATTAACTTCCCGGGGTGAAGAAACCCTTTTTGAGAACTCAGAGTGAGTAAATTGGCCATTTTCATGCACTTTTAACCATTCCATAAATCTTGTGTTTTGGGCCCCTGGAAGCATGAAAATCACTTTAAACATGCTAATTTTAGCTCTAACACTGATGATCCACCTACAAATGTGAACTGACGTTCAAAAATAAAACATTTGAAAACGGACCATTTTCCACATTTCTGAAGCATGACGTAATGGGGGGGTGTTATCTCTTTTGTCGAAAATCAGCCGTTTTTGCTCGAACATTAAATGCCTCCAAATGGTATTTAATTAACTTCCCGGGGTGAAGAAACCCTTTTTGAGAACTCAGAGTGAGTAAATTGGCCATTTTCATGCACTTTTAACCATTCCATAAATCTTGTGTTTTGGGCCCCTGGAAGCATGAAAATCACTTTAAACATGCTAATTTTAGCTCTAACACTGATGATCCACCTACAAATGTGAACTGACGTTCAAAAATAAAACATTTGAAAACGGACCATTTTCCACATTTCTGAAGCATGACGTAATGGGGGGGTGTTATCTCTTTTGTCGAAAATCAGCCGTTTTTGCTCGAACATAAATGCCTCCAAATGGTATTTAATTAACTTCCCGAGCCCCTGGAAGCATGAAAATCACTTTAAACATGCTAATTTTAGCTCTAACACTGATGATCCACCTACAAATGTGAACTGACGTTCAAAAATAAAACATTTGAAAACGGACCATTTTCCACATTTCTGAAGCATGACGTAATGGGGGGGTGTTATCTCTTTTGTCGAAAATCAGCCGTTTTTGCTCGAACATTAAATGCCTCCAAATGGTATTTAATTAACTTCCCGGGGTGAAGAAACCCTTTTTGAGAACTCAGAGTGAGTAAATTGGCCATTTTCATGCACTTTTAACCATTCCATA